>NW_027223758.1:93947641-93950265 GCF_028538775.1 Myotis yumanensis
TAGGGTTAGGGTTAGGGTTAGGGTTAGGGTTAGGGTTAGGGTTAGGGTTAGGGTTAGGGTTAGGGTTAGGGTTAGGGTTAGGGTTAGGGTTAGGGTTAGGGTTAGGGTTAGGGTTAGGGTTAGGGTTAGGGTTAGGGTTAGGGTTAGGGTTAGGGTTAGGGTTAGGGTTAGGGTTAGGGTTAGGGTTAGGGTTAGGGTTAGGGTTAGGGTTAGGGTTAGGGTTAGGGTTAGGGTTAGGGTTAGGGTTAGGGTTAGGGTTAGGGTTAGGGTTAGGGTTAGGGTTAGGGTTAGGGTTAGGGTTAGGGTTAGGGTTAGGGTTAGGGTTAGGGTTAGGGTTAGGGTTAGGGTTAGGGTTAGGGTTAGGGTTAGGGTTAGGGTTAGGGTTAGGGTTAGGGTTAGGGTTAGGGTTAGGGTTAGGGTTAGGGTTAGGGTTAGGGTTAGGGTTAGGGTTAGGGTTAGGGTTAGGGTTAGGGTTAGGGTTAGGGTTAGGGTTAGGGTTAGGGTTAGGGTTAGGGTTAGGGTTAGGGTTAGGGTTAGGGTTAGGGTTAGGGTTAGGGTTAGGGTTAGGGTTAGGGTTAGGGTTAGGGTTAGGGTTAGGGTTAGGGTTAGGGTTAGGGTTAGGGTTAGGGTTAGGGTTAGGGTTAGGGTTAGGGTTAGGGTTAGGGTTAGGGTTAGGGTTAGGGTTAGGGTTAGGGTTAGGGTTAGGGTTAGGGTTAGGGTTAGGGTTAGGGTTAGGGTTAGGGTTAGGGTTAGGGTTAGGGTTAGGGTTAGGGTTAGGGTTAGGGTTAGGGTTAGGGTTAGGGTTAGGGTTAGGGTTAGGGTTAGGGTTAGGGTTAGGGTTAGGGTTAGGGTTAGGGTTAGGGTTAGGGTTAGGGTTAGGGTTAGGGTTAGGGTTAGGGTTAGGGTTAGGGTTAGGGTTAGGGTTAGGGTTAGGGTTAGGGTTAGGGTTAGGGTTAGGGTTAGGGTTAGGGTTAGGGTTAGGGTTAGGGTTAGGGTTAGGGTTAGGGTTAGGGTTAGGGTTAGGGTTAGGGTTAGGGTTAGGGTTAGGGTTAGGGTTAGGGTTAGGGTTAGGGTTAGGGTTAGGGTTAGGGTTAGGGTTAGGGTTAGGGTTAGGGTTAGGGTTAGGGTTAGGGTTAGGGTTAGGGTTAGGGTTAGGGTTAGGGTTAGGGTTAGGGTTAGGGTTAGGGTTAGGGTTAGGGTTAGGGTTAGGGTTAGGGTTAGGGTTAGGGTTAGGGTTAGGGTTAGGGTTAGGGTTAGGGTTAGGGTTAGGGTTAGGGTTAGGGTTAGGGTTAGGGTTAGGGTTAGGGTTAGGGTTAGGGTTAGGGTTAGGGTTAGGGTTAGGGTTAGGGTTAGGGTTAGGGTTAGGGTTAGGGTTAGGGTTAGGGTTAGGGTTAGGGTTAGGGTTAGGGTTAGGGTTAGGGTTAGGGTTAGGGTTAGGGTTAGGGTTAGGGTTAGGGTTAGGGTTAGGGTTAGGGTTAGGGTTAGGGTTAGGGTTAGGGTTAGGGTTAGGGTTAGGGTTAGGGTTAGGGTTAGGGTTAGGGTTAGGGTTAGGGTTAGGGTTAGGGTTAGGGTTAGGGTTAGGGTTAGGGTTAGGGTTAGGGTTAGGGTTAGGGTTAGGGTTAGGGTTAGGGTTAGGGTTAGGGTTAGGGTTAGGGTTAGGGTTAGGGTTAGGGTTAGGGTTAGGGTTAGGGTTAGGGTTAGGGTTAGGGTTAGGGTTAGGGTTAGGGTTAGGGTTAGGGTTAGGGTTAGGGTTAGGGTTAGGGTTAGGGTTAGGGTTAGGGTTAGGGTTAGGGTTAGGGTTAGGGTTAGGGTTAGGGTTAGGGTTAGGGTTAGGGTTAGGGTTAGGGTTAGGGTTAGGGTTAGGGTTAGGGTTAGGGTTAGGGTTAGGGTTAGGGTTAGGGTTAGGGTTAGGGTTAGGGTTAGGGTTAGGGTTAGGGTTAGGGTTAGGGTTAGGGTTAGGGTTAGGGTTAGGGTTAGGGTTAGGGTTAGGGTTAGGGTTAGGGTTAGGGTTAGGGTTAGGGTTAGGGTTAGGGTTAGGGTTAGGGTTAGGGTTAGGGTTAGGGTTAGGGTTAGGGTTAGGGTTAGGGTTAGGGTTAGGGTTAGGGTTAGGGTTAGGGTTAGGGTTAGGGTTAGGGTTAGGGTTAGGGTTAGGGTTAGGGTTAGGGTTAGGGTTAGGGTTAGGGTTAGGGTTAGGGTTAGGGTTAGGGTTAGGGTTAGGGTTAGGGTTAGGGTTAGGGTTAGGGTTAGGGTTAGGGTTAGGGTTAGGGTTAGGGTTAGGGTTAGGGTTAGGGTTAGGGTTAGGGTTAGGGTTAGGGTTAGGGTTAGGGTTAGGGTTAGGGTTAGGGTTAGGGTTAGGGTTAGGGTTAGGGTTAGGGTTAGGGTTAGGGTTAGGGTTAGGGTTAGGGTTAGGGTTAGGGTTAGGGTTAGGGTTAGGGTTAGGGTTAGGGTTAGGGTTAGGGTTAGGGTTAGGGTTAGGGTTAGGGTTAGGGTTAGGGTTAGGGTTAGGGTTAGGGTTAGGGTTAGGGTTAGGGTTAGGGTTAGGGTTAGGGTTAGGGTTAGGGTTAGGGTTAGGGTTAGGGTTAGGGTTAGGGTTAGGGTTAGGGTTAGGGTTAGGGTTAGGGTTA